>NC_060895.1:4084098-4126598 GCF_014805685.1 Silurus meridionalis | reverse complement strand
AAGAACAGGAGGAAAAATGTTAGCAGAATGCATCAACCCTACAGTCAAACATGGAGGTAGAACCTAATGGTTAAGGGTTGTTTTGGTGCAGGGAAAGTTCTAGGTAAAAGGAATCCTGAACCAACATAGCTACCATTCCATATCGTAGTAAATCCATTTCCGTCTGGACTGCGACTAACTGGACCCGAATTCTTGGACAAGGAGCTGAAGCCTATGTCCAAGCTCTGTAACCATTTTTTAGAGAGTGAAGGAATCTACCATGGATTGGCCTGACCAGTCACTGAACCTAAATCCTACTGCACTGCCCTGGGATGAACTGAATCACAAGGTCAGGAAGAAATTTCCAACTAGAACCCTTTTGGCATGTTTTATAAGAAATATAGCAAAGAATATCAGATGAATGTTTGAAGAAACAAAATGTCTGGATGCTATAAGCTGTTATTCATGCTAAAGATGAAAATGTGTACATTTATATATTTGTTAGGTCAATCTTCTGTTAAAGACAAGGTGTATCCAAAATATCGATGCACTGTAACAAAAAAGTCTCATGAAACAATTAAAGAATAATTATCGATACATATAAACAATTTCTTCAAAGTAAGTTGACAAAGTTGTGTTGAAATGTAGAGCATCTAGTTACATATCCAAATATCCATTTGCCCTTTGACACTTTTCTAGTGGAATCTTTCCCCATTCATCCTGTGCAAAAGCTTGTAGCTCATTGAACCATGATGGCTTTTGTACTGCAACTGATTTCTATAAATCCCACCATTTGAAGCTGGGATTTAAAGATAGAGACTGAGAAGGCCCCCCATTATCTTCCAGGATTTGATTCCTTAACCAAGCTTTGGTTGACTTGTAAGTGTGCTTGGGATCATGATCACAGTTCACCGAAGGAGACATAATATTCCATCTGAAAAGGGTGTTGCTGTGAATCTAATCGAAGGAGAATCACCTAATGACTTACCCCCAATGCTTGGTCAAGGGTATAGTATTCCTCTGTTTATTTGATTTGCTATTTTTTCCTAAGTAAATCTGGTGATTTATATAAAAAAAGAGCTTGTTTTTTCACTTCATATAACTGTGTTCATATAAGAGTCATTCTGATCATGAAATCTGCCCATAGTTGTCAAGTGATCTTCTTACGGATGCCACTGATCAGGTCATCCTGTCCGGTATGTCTTCTGCTCTAACACAGGTCTTGTTCTTCATTATTGCTAAAGGTCATTTTGATTAAATATTGGGCTTCATTCCATCCTATGGCCTGGAGATCTTCTTATACCCACAACCCGTTCAGTGCAATGCAATGAGCTCTTTACTAACTGAGTTGCCAATGGGTTAATCATGTTGTCAAGTTTCTACAGACTGGATGCAGTTATAAATATAGTTCCATAATTGTGATATGGCGGCATTACAAGTGTAAAAAAGTATGCATTTACTTTATCGTTTAATAAGCAGTTGATTCAAATATACAAATCGACCTCTTCTGGGAAATTGTTCCACTAGATTTCCACAGGATTTGTGCTCGCTCATCCGCAAAGACTGTAGTAATGTCAGATACTGATGTAGGTGAGGTGAGGAGGTCTGGGGTGTAGTCAGGGTGTTCAATAGGGTTGAGGTCAGAACTCTATAGCAGGCAAATAAAGATTAATTTAAAACCATATTTTCATGGAGCTGGCATTTATGCACAGGGGCACTCTCATACTGGAACAGCTCTGGGTCTTCTAGCTCTCTCTCTCTCTCTCTCTCTCTCTCTCTCTCTCTCTCAGTCAAGTTTATCATGCTCCCGTATGGTACCTCCCGAGGTACCAGTGACCACTGTTCCTGCCCCAGTCCTCTCCTCGGATCTGCCCGCTTCATCCAGGCCTGCCTCTGGATGGCGTTCTCTTCGATTGGAGGCCACTCTGTGCAGCTGGGGACATTTCACATCAATGCCCTGGAGTAAGAACAGGAGCTTTGAGGATATGGATTTGGACTGTAGTTCATGTCAAAAGTCTGTTTCACTGACTCAGGACTTCTTCTTCTTCTTCTTCATCTTGCAGGACTACAGGATGCATTTGCATCACTGCACCTCAACATGGTTTAACTGTAAAAAAATGGACATTCGTTGATACCCACATGAGGACGAGTTCCGTCTTAAGTCTGGTTTCTTCCTCCTGCCATCTCAGGGATTTTTTCTTGCCACAGTTGCAACTAGCTCAGTAGGGAGAAACTTATAAAGAACATCTTATTCATTCTTTATTACCGCATTATCTGTGTATTATCTGTGCAACAATGTCCATTGTTAAAAGTGCCATACAAATAAAAATGAATTGAATGACTATATTTTTTTCTATTTTTTCTATAGATTTTTTCCCCATATTTTGAAGCGTACTGTTTAAGCACATACTGTAAGTATGCTTTGTTTAGGCATACATTTGTACATCTGTAAAACCGCTTTAACATTGTAAAAAAAAAAAAAGGAAAATCTTATAATATATATAGTTCCAAAAACTACATTCATCTTCAATAAATGTATTTTACCCAGAAGTCAATGTTTCATTTTCAATACTACGAACCCCAAAAGTGTAAAAAGCAGAAAACTATGGGTTTTTTTATTAAATATTTGTACTAGACTTTATATCTCAATGCCGAAAATTTGTATAAGAAAATCTCCTGTAGCTAGTGAGGCTTCATATGAGATTTACAGAAAGCCTATAGATCTCATTCCTAAGCAAGTCAATATTGTTTAGTTTAGTATTATTAGTTAAGTTTTAGTTAACTATAAGTATTATAGTCTAGTAACTAATGTGTTTTCTTCGATTGGAGGTCACTCTGTGCAGCTTGGGACGGTTTCTCATCAACGCCTTGGGTGGTTCCATGAAATTCCGGAGTAAGAACGGGAGCTTTGAGGATGGATTTGGACTGTAGTTAATGTCAACAGTCTGCAACATTGACTCAAGACTACATTTTGCTTCTGATCATCAGCACTGTACCACACAACATCGTATATCTGCTATAAATGGACATTCGGTGCAACCCAGATGAAGATGGGTTCCTTCTTGAGTCTGGTTCCTCTCAAGGTTTCTTCCTTATGCCGTCTCGGGGAGTTTTTCCTCGCCACAGTCGCCATCGGCTTGTTCATCAGGGACAAACTTACACTTATACAGAACATATTCATTTTTTATCACCACATTATCTGTGTGCTTTGAGACAGCTGAACAATCCTGATGTAAAAGCCAGAAAGTCTGCAGACTACCTCATATGTATGACTATACATAAAAAGAACCACTCTAACATTCAATAAATCTTCATCCACAACAGTGTAATACCTACACGCAAAATCAACCTGTAATCACATTACCAGAAGCAAATCGAATAGAACTGTTGGTGTTCTATATGCTGTTATGGTGTGGGAGAAGCAAAATGTCCCGACAAAGTCTTGCATTCTTTACATCGGAGAGAGACAAAGACACACACACCTACACACAGAGCCTTTGTCAGCTCAAGGCACACACAAGAGGCATTAAAGCGCAGCACCCTCTACCCTTAATAAGTAACTCTGTACAGTTTGTAACACCTAAGAGCAAGGAGCACATCCCAATTAACAGTGGCAAGGGTGTGAAATTCTCACACAAATCGCTGACGCCTTTCGGAGCTCCTCCAACCGCAGCTGCACAGCCCTCTTTGTTCTCTAGGCAAGCTAACGGCTCACAGAGGCACTTCACGAATTTGTGCACAATTGTGAACCCCGATGATACCGACAGTCTCTACACAGGGACTGTGCAAAACATGCTTCTTTTGTGATCACTACACACAACGGAACAGATGAATATGCTTGGATTAACCTTACATCTGATCTGGATTGCTAACCCAGTGAAAACAGTGTGTTTGGCATGACGAGCGCAATTCGGAGCCTTGGTGGGTTTTCGTTTTACATTGTTCTTGTTTCGACACATACCCGTCCTTTGGTGCGGTTCTTGCGCTTAGGCACGTCTTCCTCCATTTCTTCCATGTCTAGTTCGTGAGGAAAGTCTCCAACCAGCAGCTTCTGCAACACACACACACCACACATCATGATGACACAGCAAAATCATTCCCTATACAGAAAATACACAGCGAATATGATACATGCGACAGATTGTTCTCTATTATAAAAACCAACAGCACTCTGTGTCTGAGCCCTGACCTTTTACCTGTGAAGTCAGAATTTATTGTTGGAATGGACAAACCAAAATTCTGTGGGAGAAAAAAGAAAGAAAGAAAGAAAGAAAGAAAGAAAGAAAGAAAGAAAGAAAGAAAGAAAGAAAGAGAAAGAAAGAAAGGAAAGAAAGAAAGAAAGAGGAAAGGAATATGACAGAATAAAAAAGGATATGTCAGAAATGAAAGAAAGTAAATAAGAAAGAAAGAAAGAAAGAAAGAAAGAAAGAAAGAAAGAAAGAAAGAAAGAAAGAAAGAAAGAAAGAAAGAAAGAAAGAAAGAAAGAAATGAATATGACAGAACTAAAATAGGATATGTCAGAAATGAAAGAAAGTAAATAAGAAAGAAAGAAAGAAAGAAAGAAAGAAAGAAAGAAAGAAAGAAAGAAAGAAAGAAAGAAAGAAAGAAAGAAAGAAAAAAGAAAGAAAGAATATGTCAGAAGAGAAAGAAAGAAAGAAAGAAAGAAAGAAAGAAAGAAAGAAAGAAAGAAAGAAAGAAAGAAAGAAAGAAGAAATGAATATGACAGAACTAAAATAGGATATGTCAGAAATGAAAGAAAGTAAATAAGAAAGAAAGAAAGAAAGAAAGAAAGAAAGAAAGAAAGAAAGAAAGAAAGAAAGAAAAAGAAAGAAAGAAAGAAAGAAAGAAAGAATATGTCAGAAGAGAAAGAAAGAAAGAAAGAAAGAAAGAAAGAAAGAAAGAAAGAAAGAAAGAAAGAAAGAAAGAAAGAAGAAAGAAAGAAGAAAGAAAGCAAGAAAGAAAGAATATGTCAGAAGAGAAAGAAACAAAGAAAGAAAGAAAGAAAGAAAGAAAGAAAGAAAGAAAGAAAGAAAGAAAGAAAGAAAGAAAGAAAGAAAGAATATGTCAGAAGAGAAAGAAAGAAAGAAAGAAAGAAAGAAAGAAAGAAAGAAAGAAAGAAAGAAAGAAAGAAAGAAAGAAAGAAAGAGGAAAGAATATGACAGAAAGAAAAGAAAATGTCAGAAAAGAAAGAAAGAAAGAAAGAAAGAAAGAAAGAAAGAAAGAAAGAAAGAAAGAAAGAAAGAAAGAAAGAAAGAAAGAAAGAAAGAAAGAAATGTCAGAAAAGAAAGAAAGAGAAAGAAAGAAAGAAAGAAAGAAAGAAAGAAAGAAAGAAAGAAAGAAAGAAAGAAAGAAAGAAAGAATATGACAAAAAACTTACTATCAAAATAGGCTCTCGACTACGTAACACTTTTAATACTAAAATATTACTGCATTTCATGATCAAACTTGGTTAGTAGAAGTGCTGCCTCACAGCTCCAGGGCCCTGGTTTAATCCTGACTTTGTGGAGTTGTGCAGGAGCAGTTACGCTTCCTGTTTCTTTCTGGGTTTCCTCTGTGACCTTTGGTTTCCTCTCATTTACCACACACATGTAATAGGCGGTTTGGGTAAACTAATTAAATCTCTGGCCAGGACAAATATGTTACTAAAGGAATGAATGAAAGAAAGAATAATAAATCGTATTCCATCATTCTGGCCATTTCAGTGATTTCTGATCAGACTATTATGTAATAATGATGCCACACCTCGTCTACCTCGCATTGGGCAAGCAGTTTAATGCGAGTGAAATGAAATGAAACAACTCAGGCTTTAATAAAGCATGGAGGCAGTGTGAGCATGAGGGAAGTCCAGAGAGAAAAGCAGGGGCCTGCAGGGGAAGAGAAGCTCACAAGAGTTTCCTTCCTGCAGAGAGACAAGATGTAGGATCACAGGTCTTCTCCCAGATCAGCCTGAGGTCTGCAGAGTGCCTCTTAATTGAGGTGCAAATTGGCTAATCGTTGACCCGTGGGATAGATGTCATGTCTGGTGTGTGTGTATATGTGTGTGTGTGTGTGTGTGTGTGTGTGTGTGTGTGTGTAAGAGAGAGAGAGAGCACGCAGTAATGTGTGTAAGGAACAAGGCTGCGCTGAGAGAGATGACATGCATACACACACACACACACACACACATACACACACACAATATGCACATGAAATGTGTGCAACCTTGCAGTGTCTCCAAGCTGTCAATACAATTCTTGTTCATGCAAAGCAGCTACACACACACACACACACACACACACACACACACACTGCACACAATCTGGGTTGTGGCTCACAGCTGCTCTGCTGAACTGTAGTAACGCCATGGAGAGATATAGATGCACTAGAGATATGAGAAGTAACAGAGGAGTAAGACATTAAGAGATAGAAAGAGAGAGAGAGAAAGAGAAAGAGAGCGAGCAAGCCAGAGAGACAGAGAGAGAGAGAGAAAGAAAGAAAGAGAGAGAGAGAGAGAGAGAAAGACTAATCATAAGTCTAATTATAGGCACATGCATAATAATAATGATGATAATAATAAAAATAATAATGATATATTTTTTATAATGATTTTTTTCTGTGTCGTCTATAATAATCATATTTATTAGTATTATTAGTATTACTCCAACACTACTACTACTAATATTAATAGTAATAATCATTACTATTATTATTGTTATTTTTTTTTTTTACTACCACAACTAAAAAATAAAAATAATAATTATTATTATTATTATCATTATTACTACTACTACTACTAATATTAATAATAAAAATCATTATTATTATTATTTTTACTACCACTACTACTACTACTAATAATAATAATAATAATAATAATTATTATTATTATTATTATTATTATTATTATTATTATTATTATTATTATTACTGTTGTTGTTATTACTACTACTACTAATAATAATAATTATTATTATTATTATTATTATTATTATTATTAATTCATCATTATCTTCACTAAGCTCTTTATCCTGATCAGAGCCACAATCGGTCAGAATCCCATGCCTGGCTCTATCACAGGGCACCATGCCCAGTTTCAGGTTTTCACACAGTAGTAATACCCAATCCACCACCCGGGCATTTCTGTGAGATGAGAAGAAACCCTGGGCAGTGAATGTAGGGTTTCCACATGGACACTGGGAATCATGCAACTAGACACAAACAGTAATAAAGCCACTGTGTCACCCAAAATAATAATAATAATAATAAGAAAAAGATAAAGAATGCATTGGGGGTTTTTTTTTGTTGTTTTTAATGTAGTGGCTTCATTCACGCACATAAATTTATACGACATGAGACCGAATTGTGCAACCAAAAAAATAAAATAATAACATGCCGCATCTGAAATCCTGGAAAGATGGGTGAACCGGTCAGGGTGTGATGCTACAATTGGGAATTTGGATTTGTTAAGATGGTTGGTTTAAAACATCAGTACAGTGCAAAGAAAACAAGTTGGAAAGAGTTTGGAATTGAAGAAATGATGACATTTTTTTTTTTACGAATTTCTCAATATACATTGTATGTCGGATTTATTTATATTATATTTCCCTTACTATGTGATGGTACTTTCAGGGCAAGACCGAAAGTGTTTACCTCGTTCAAATATCTCTAAACACCCGCAGGTTCGCATGATGCAATGCCTGATCTGCTACAGGCGCCAATAATGTCTCGGGTTTTGAGTGTGAGAGAGAGAGATAAGCACGAGGGCTTGTATTCCGACTCTGCGACTTCGGTCCAAAGGTTGCATCAGTATTTAGGTGATGCATATGCTTACGCCGAGTTTTCTGGGAGGGGGCGCCATTCAGATTATTCAAATCGCCCGCATGTTGTTGTACAGGTTTTCGAGATATTGATTTTCAATAGACCTTCACCTTTCAATCTGGACTGAGAGCGCGAGTAATATGATGCAACATTAAATCCGGAAACGTTTTTCAAAAAAACCTGACTGTAGGATTGGTTCTTTTTGAACATCACATTCCACATTTGGTGCCCATTTGCCCTTTGAAATCCTACTTGAGGGTCAGAGTTTAATAGGTGGAGATCTTCCACTCCAAATCTATAATTTTAATATCTTCATAGAGCCGGCTTTGTGCACAGGTGCTTCGTACTGCTGGAACAGGAGGTTTGGGTCTAAGTTGAAGTGAAGGGAAAATTTCATGCTACAATGTGGTTTTTGGGGGAACAGTTTGGTGAAGCACAAAAATCAGATGTACCATTATTTTTGTCCATGATTATGCATACAGCTTAATAAAGATACAAAATATAGGTGCTTATACATGAGCTATTTTGTTGACTCGTTAAATTAGCTTCAGTTTGCTATTGTAGCGCCCCCTACCTTCAACTTTTAGTCGGGCGGCGCACCGAGTTGTAACTGTAGTATTAATTTCACTCCTTTCTATTTCCTGTAACACCAGTACGTAGATTAGATAGAGCAGTTAAACCAGGAGTTAAACAGGAAGTAACTTTAATCAAAGCACAGGTAAGTTAAAGCAAACTAAAGGATATAAAGGAAGTGTTTGACTATATGTAACAGAGAAAAGAAAAAAGTTAAAATAAAGGCTGAAATGAAATGGCGCAAAAGTCTGGTCACTTACTGTGCCTGAAGAAAAAATATATATATATATTTTTATATTTCAATAGGCAATTATCATCTCTCTCCTCTTTCTCCAACCAACCTTCTCATTACACTAAAAGGGGCAGGAACTTGCAAAATCTCAGCCAATCCATACAAATCTAACTACCAAACTTCAGAATTTACCCTAACTCTTAAAGAGGAAATGCACAATTATATAAACAGAATACATGGACGCTGTTATGACACTATCTGCATCAAAACCCTCACAAACACCCCTAACAGGAAATAAGGGTAATAGCGTTCACTGTAACGATAAACCGTTTATTTGTACTTCAATTTGTGGCCATTGCACACTAGTACTAAGTAGTTTTACAGAAAAGAATAGACTAAGAATATACATTTTAAACGTAATAATCTTTCCTCATATCTATCCCTAATGAGCACGCTAGAGGCGAGTTTGTCCAAAAAAATACAATTTTGGTTCATTCAATTTGACAGATTGAATTTTTACAGCTCGTATTTGATTGTATTCATTGCGAAGTCAGTTTTCCCTGCCTGGAGATGCGGTCTCCTCGAATATCCTCAAAAAAAACAAAAACAAAAAAAAAGTTTACAGAAACTGAAATTCATCAAAATTGCTCACCTGACACTCGCTCATGGCCTCCTCCTCCTTCGTCTCGACTTTTTTATCTAAAGACTCTCCGCTGAGCAGGGACTCAAGGACGGGACCCTCAGGAACACCTCCTTCTTTCTTTAGTGCAGATTCGTAATCTGATCCCACACACACAAACACACACATATCAATAATACCACAATTACTTTAAGCGCATGCAAACAGATGTGTCTAAATTGCTGTATGTATATCCCTGTGGCCGATCGTTAAAATATGCTCTTCTACAAAACCGTTGCAGCCCCTGAACCCGCAGCTGATACCACCCTCACTTTATCAACCGTCTGTCTCTTACCTATTTTAAACTCGATGGGTCCCAGGCGTGGATCGTCCAGGATGTTTAACCGTTTTTTCTTACGCCAGCAGCGAGCAGGGTATGTGTAGAGCTGCCCCGGGGACACACCTGCAACCCAGATGCCCAACCCAAACAGTTACAGATGTGTTTCTTTGTTTGTTGATTTATTCAGTCATCTTGACGCATTGTTTTACTGGGCAAGGTGAGACTCTGTACATTATTAAATGTTAGCATATTAAACTAAACACACCAGAAAAGCCCATGATCATGGAGCCTGGGACAACATGAGACAACAATCATTAATAGACATAGAGTGCATGTTTTAGGAATCTGTTGTTTGGTGGATGAAGTGCACACACACTGTGTACTTGATTGAAAGTGGAGATACAGTAGGTAAATTAGGACTCCATTAAAAGTAAAAGTGTCCCTTTAAACTTTCACGTGAGTAAAAGTACAAAAGTATTTGCCTTCAAATGTACTTAAGTATCCAAAGTACTAATAATGTTCCTATGATCATTTTAGTTGCAAGAATCAACTCAGTTTTTGTGAACAGACTCGAATTTGACTCTCAGCACACCATCTATTAATAGAGTTTATAATATATATACCGTATTTTCCGGACTATAAGCGCTACTTTTTTCCCACGCTTTGAACCCCGTGGCTTAAACAACGAAGCGGCTAATTTATGGATTTTTCCTGGGTTTTTCCCGATTTCACAAACTTCAAGCCAAAAACTAAGCCCCATAACATTAGACCAATGAAATTGCCGAATGGGTTCAGGTGAACCAATGAAACTCTTTATATTAAATCAGATGCGCTCCCACTGAATCAGGCCGCATCACATCATAAATATGGATGATGTTTCTCTGACGTTTGACCTGCCGCTCACTCGGACTGTCAACAGGAAATGTGAATCATTCGTCACGCTGAAAACAACCGGGCATGAAAAAATGCACTTTACCTGTGTTCTGAGCTGCACGGCATCGGGAGAAAAGCTTCACCGATGGTGATTTTTAAACGCACGACGATGCCAAAAGATAAACTCCCGAGAGAAATTGTTGTGAAAGGAAGGAGGAAGACAGTGAACAATGACTTTCTTGGTAGGCTACTGTTTAGATACAAGTCGTGTAACAGACACTGTCTTTCGTTAAAGCCTGTGTAAAGTTCATTAGTTTCAGTGTAGACACCTGCGGCTTATAGACAGGTGCAGCGTATTTATGTTCAAAATAAAAATCTTTGTCAAATTCAGTGCGTGCAGCTTATATTTGGGTGTGCCTAATAGTCCGGAAATTACGGTATTTATGAGTCAAACACTGATTGATATCTAAAAAATGATCACGAGCCCAAAAGCTTCTTTTCAACTACCTTAAAAAGGCCACAAGTTTTGTGGCAAATTTGAGTCAGGAGTTTCTTCCATCATTTATTCTTCTCTAAATGTTCTGCTTGCTGTTGAACTCATGCTGAACTGCTAGTTTTGGTGAATAGATACCACAAAGCGCCAATCAAAATAAGCTCAAAACTTGCGCTCCACCCTGATTGGTGGATTGCTGTGTGTTTGACCAGTTAATTTTTTATCCTCGTAAATAAAAAGGAACGACTGATTACATTTACTTCGTTACTGTTCACCACTGGAATTATGAATCTGTTGTGTCCACAGAGGAGCTGAACCTGTTGTTGGGGAGAAGCTGAACTCTCTGATTATAGCGTCTGAAAGGAAGATGCTGTCCAAAGTACATTACATCTTAGACTCCTCCCACCTACTACATAAAACACTGGTCAGTCTGAGGAGAACTATGCGATGGTCTGATATAGATATAGAAGATATAGATATGTTATATTTCATGCCACATTTATCTTCTTTTTTAGGCTTCTCCCGTTAGGGGTCGCCACAGGGGATCATCCATCTCCATACCCCCCTGTCCTCTACATCTGCCTCTTTTAAACCAACTACCTGCATGTCTTCCTTCACCACATCCTTAAACCTCCACCTTGACCTTCCTCTTTTCCTTCTTCCTGTTGGCTCCATCCTCAGCATTCTCCCTCATGATGATCTGGTTTACATGGTTTGGAGAGGAAGATCTTAAGTGGCCTGCTATAGATTTCTGATCTTAACCCTTCTGAACACCTTTGGGAACACTGACTGCACCCCAGGCCTCCTCACCTACATCAGTACCTGATTTTACTAACACACTTGTGGCGGATCAACACTAATGTCCACAAACATACTTCAAAATCCAGTCTTCCCAGAAGAGTGGAGGGAATTCTAAGAGCAAATTAGGACTACATGTGGAATGTGATGCTCAAAAAAAGCACATACCGTACTTATGACTTGGTGACCCAATACTTTTGGCAATATAATGTATATCTTAATAAGTATATTTAATTTAAAATTATTGTTGCAACCTAACAATTTTCTTCTGAGATCAATAAAGTATTAAGATTCGGATGGGGTTTAAGTGCCAGTATCGCCAAGATGCCACTCTTGGGCCCTTATTAAGGTCCTTAACCATCTGTGCACTAGGGGCGCTATGTCGTGGCTGACCTTGTGCTCGGACCCCAGCTTCCTAATATCGTTGGGATGTGCAAAGAATCAAATATAAAGCAATTTTACCTTTATCTAGTGTAACCGAACCACCTATGTGCTTTTTTTGGAAAGAAAACGAAGAACCCTGAGGAAACCCATTGCAGACACATTGAATTTGATACTTTAAAATTCATGCATCACTTGAATATTATGCCAGTCGTGCTAGTTAAGTTGTGTAACTTTCTAGGTTTAATAAGAAGCTTTTTAAAAAAAATTATGTCAAACTGCCAGCCAAGGATATCAATTAATAGCTCGAGCGCCTCATAGTTAAAAAGAAGCGATCATATTTTGACAGTCTGAGAAGGAATTTTGTACAGAATGACATTGTTTGATGGCAGACAGTGATGGAAGGCATACAGAACACAACGAATGAAAGCACTCTTCCTGTAGTGATCGTTTGCCAATCCGTCTAAAAGTAGCAGCACCGATTAAGAAAATGAGTTCATTATTAAGTAAGAGTAAGTTCTCTGACTTTTTGAACAGTTGAGAACTGATTGAATTGGTGGTTTTTTACCAAGTGCTTTTCATATGCCTACA
Source organism: Silurus meridionalis (assembly GCF_014805685.1). NCBI lineage: Eukaryota > Metazoa > Chordata > Actinopteri > Siluriformes > Siluridae > Silurus > Silurus meridionalis. Next base: position 4,113,922 of record NC_060895.1, on the reverse strand, counting down.
GCTGACATGGCTAATCAAATCACGTGACACGGTTTATGCTAATGAGAAACATAATTCATGTGTCTTTTAGGGACAAGCCTGACAAAATCTTAAATACGAAAAAAGCATTAGGACACCTGACTTCTTTTCCAAACTGTAAGCACAAAAATGGAGCTTGACGCCAAGCCAGCTCCTTGAAGATATGCTTTACATGACTTGGAGTAAAAGACCTTAAGTGGCCTGCTCTAGAGCTTTGACCTCAAACCCTACTGAACACCAATTAGAGGATATTAGAACACTGACTGCACCCCAGTCCTCCTCACCTCAACTATATCAGTACCCAACTATGCTAACATCCTTGTAACTGAATGAGAACAAATCTTCAGAACACACTCCAAAATCTAGTGGAACATCTAGAAGAGTGGAGGATATTATGGCACCGAATGGAGACCAAATCTGGAATGAGATGTTCCAAAAGGATTTTAATAGTCAGGGGTCCACAAACTTGTCCATCAAAAGTTTATACTCAAAAACTACTATTAAAATGAATCATGAACTCAATACTATAGCTATGTACGTATCAATATAATGGATAACATTAACAGTTGTGGTAGAAATGGAAAAATGTTTGACCTATAGGACCCATTAGGAGTCGCCACAGTGGATAATCCTTATGTGGAAATATAATATAATATAATATAATATAATATAATATAATAAAATATACTCTTCCTGGAAAGCATTACACTATATTTTGGAGCTTCCAGAGAAGGAAAATGTAATGTTAGAGTATAACAAATACATTTAATACAATTGTGTACTTCCAACTTCTAACTGTGGCAACAGTTTGGGGAAAAACTGTGTTCATAAACATTCAGATAAAGAATGCACTTCAAATATTTAAACCTTTAAGTATATAACATACCGTAATTTCCGGATTATAAAGCGCACCCATATATAAGCCGCAAATTTGACAAAGATTTTTATTTTAAACATAAATAAGCCGCACCTGTCTATAAGCCTAATTAACAGCAAACTAATTAACTTTACACAGGCTTTAATGAAAGACAGTGTCTGTTACACAGTGTAACGGGTGAAATATGTTGTGGCTCCTTTAAGAGCAGAGCGGCATTTTGGGAATAGCCTGCCGCCGCATTTTTCCGGTATTACTGCATGTGCAAGACCGAGGAATATGTCCTTATTATTTTTTTTGATGCTCAGTTCTAAGTTTCTTTGACTAACCCATAACGCTGTTGCCAAGAAAAATAAAAAAGCAAGAGTTTTGGAAACCTGTCTGTGCTTATATGATTTCTGTTGCAACTGGAGTGAGTGAGCAGCAGGTCAAACGTCAGAGGAACCTCATCCATATTTATGATGTGGTGCGGTCTGATTCAGTGTCTAATTTAAAAAAAAGAATTTCATTGGTTCACCTGAACCCGTTCCGCAATTTCATTGGTCTAATGGTATGGGTCTAGGTTAAGGTTATGGGTCAGTTTTTTGGCTTTGAAGCTTGTGAAACCAGGAAAAACCCAGGAAAAATCCATGAATTAGCCGCTTTGTTGTTTAAGCCGCGGGGTTCAAAGCATGGAAAAAAGTAGCGGCTTATAGTCCGGAAAATACGGTACTCTAAGTGCCGAAAATTGTTTTTTTTCCTCATAGTTTCTGTACAAAAAAAAAGAAAAAACATTTTTAGCTTAATCCAAAACAAGGGTTATTCTCTGGTTCTATGTTTTCCGCATATCTGTTTAGGTTTTTCTCTGGATTATCAGATTTCCTCACACCTTTCCAAAATGCCCAAAGCTCAGAAAACCATTCCTATGTGTGAATTTGTGTACATTTTGCTCAGTATGTTTTCTTGACTCAAGGAGTCCTACGGTGTTCCCAAGATAGATTCCGTGATCCACCAGCACACTGATGAAGTGCCTCCTAAAGCTGAATGAATCTATATAAAGAGAATGGATCTTTAAAATTGCATTGATTTAGAGTAAATGAATCACCTGCCTCACTTGCATCTTTTCCTGTTACTTTAAAACGTGAAATATCAGCGAAAATTAAGAACTCGTGTTGGAGAACTTTCCTTGCCCAGGTTTCCAATACCCATATATTGTTTAAGTTCATATCTGTTTAACAGACACCAGTGTTTAAATACTCACCCGGGCCTCGATGGTTTTTCTCCATCCATATGTAGCAGTTGCTCTGTGCCACGCCGGTCTGTGAGTCCAGGAAGGGCAGGCGCATGGATCGCTCGGCACACAGGCGAGCGTTGTAGCTTCGGCAATGTTCGATTGCCTCACGATAAAACTCCTCGCCTAGGCTAGAAAGAGATGCAAAGTTGATTGCATACTGGCTTTGGACTGGGCTGTGTGAAAGCTTTCTTGATCTAGGGCTATTTCTTTGTAGTAAATAAACGCCATCAAAATCTGACATCAAAATAATTGTTCATGTAGGAAAAAACACATTTAAATATTTAAAGCACATCCCATACATGAAAAGTGTATCATGTATTAAAAACTATTTGTCAAAAATATAAAAACATACACATCCAAATAAAAAGCCTGTTTCATGTAAGTAAATTTTGAAGCATAATATGTACATTTTTCAAATAAATATATAAACAGGCATAAAGGCAAGTTTGGCCCTAAAAAAAATCTGGCAGAATGAGAAACATGAACCTGGGTGTGTTCTGGATAATCTTTGGCTTCTGGGAAAATATTTCCTGAAACTATGCTAAATCAACCTTCAGGAACTCGAGCTCCATCACAACACGTTGGGAAGGCTTCCCCGTTGACCGCGCTTTGAATGACTTGTGTTATTAGTCCAATGGAAAGGGTGACGTCATGACCAGGAAGCAATTAAAAGCACATGGGACGGAGAAACAAATAAAGCGTAAATGAAGAGTAAGCACTCCTTTCGGCTGTGTGTTCCTCCTTGTCTCTGCTATATTACGGGGGGGGTTTAACAGCCTGTGTGTCGCTTGCCTGGAAGCCGTGCACGCTTGGTCGGTTCTCGAGGGAGCTGACTGCGCACATTGCACTCGCATGTCTACGCGAACGCTCTGTCCTAGGTTTTTGGAAGGGGCCCCATCTTGGCACACCCTTTGTTCAGCTGAAGCATTTCCCATCAGACCTGAGAGACACATTTGTGATCTCCTACGTCAACACCAGGGGGGTCGGCGGTCTCGCCTTCTATACAAGCTGCACGCTAGATCCTCCTGCGGACCAGAGAGAAGCTGCTCTCCGTGTGGACAGCGCACATCCCAGGGCGGTTAAACATGGAAGCAGACACCCCGTTAAGGCCTGAGGTCCAGGGAATTGGGACGCCACCCACAAGTGGTGGAGTAAATATAGCAAAGTGGATCTGTTTGCGACTCAAAAGACACCGCACCTGTCCCCTCTGGTCCTTTTTCACCCAGTCTCTGGGTGAAGGTTGGATGCCATGGTGCAGGCGTGGCTGAAGCTACGCCTGTATGCCCTTCCCCTGTCGCTGCTCCCTGAAGTTCTAGAGAGAATTCGCCGGGACAGAGTTCGTCTCCTTTTGGTGGCCCCGTAGTGGCCAGGCACACTGTGGTTTGCGACCTGGTAGCCCTCCACGAGTGCCCTCCCTTAAGTTTCTTCACGGTACCTGTAGGCTGATGCCTCTGGTGTTCACCGCTGTTTGGAGGCCCTGTCTGCGCCTCCCTTCCAAGCCTTTGCCTGAGATGCAATTGAGGTTCCTTAAAGTTAAGACTGTGTTTCTGCTGGTCATCTATTCCCTTAAGAGATTAGGGGACCTTCAGGCCCTCTCTGTGTCCCCTACTCTTCTGGAGTTACCCTGGCATGGCCAGTGCTTTCCTTTATCCCAATCCAGGGTATATTCCAAGGTGCCCTCAGTTGTCCCATGACCAGTCGTGCTCCAAGCATTAAACCCTCCTCCCCTTCAGGCCAGGAAAGCTTAAGTGGCTGTGTCTAGTGCTCACACAGAACAGCCACAAAACCACGCTTTGGAGAAGTGATTCCTTCCCTGTTCAAACGCAAGTGCGGCTCCGTTGCATGTGGTTTTTATAGCTTCCTGGGTGTGACATCACCCGCCAGTAATGTCACGCCTTTCCATTGGACTGATTACACACGTGATTCAGAGTATGGACAACACAGAAGCATTCCCAAAGCGTTGTGACACATCTTCTCATTTCCTTCAGGGTTACATACATAACCTTATTTTTTGGCGAAAGTAATATTTTACACAAAATTATAGCTGTGTTGCACAATTTTAAATATAATGCAAGCAAACTTTTTTTTTTCTATCCAAGCACAAACAGACAGAAATATAGCTTTCTGGCAACAAACAGTTGGAGTAAAAAATTGTATATAGATAAAAATAGAATCCCCATGAAGGATTGGTGATATTGTGAAGGATTGGTGATATTGTGTTACTCTGGTACTGTTTGGCATCATAGACCCACTGATTTAAATAACATTTAAATAGCAGCTAGTTATGGTTAAACTTTCTAGCAGGACAATGATCCAAAACATGCATTTACATCGCAACAAAAATGGTTCAATGATTTTAGATTCAAACTTTTCAACCCCAACTAATAGATTTATCGAAACTTTCAATACAAAGTCCCAGGTCCTCTTCTGTGATCTCTCCTCTTTTGCTCACTCAGGGGTTTTCAAAAGGGTTCAGACAGTAAGTAAATTAATAGTTTTATCAATACATTCAATACAAAGTCCTAGGTCCTCTTCTGTGAACTCCCCTCTTTGGCTCACCCACAGGTTTTCAATAGGATCTAAACTGTTTTGAAAACCTGTGGGTGAGCTCAAGAGGAGAGTTCACAGTAGAGGACATACGACTTTGAATTGATAAAACTATTAGTTTACTATAGTATGTCTAAACCCTACTGAAAACCCATGGGTGAGCTAAAGAATCCACTAAAATGGAGATACAAAAGGGGTTTCAAGACAAAAACCTCTACCACTACTAGACGAAACCAAAATTGAGCTTTTTGGCAATAAAAACCAGTGGTGGGTTTAGTAAGCAAACTAAAAGGCGACCATATGGAAAAGTACCTCATGCCTACTGTTAAATGTGGTGGTGGCTTTTTATGTTATGGGGCTGTTTTTTCTGGCAGAGATTCTGAACATTTTGTTTTGATACATGGCATCATAGACCCTATCAAATATTAACAGTGAAACAAAACGAGGATTAGCAAAGCAAGGCAATGACATTAAATGAATTAGGTTACTAACAGTGACTAGAAAAAGCAAAAGCTTGACCCTGAGCGCTGTACAAATTAAATACAAGCATTGATTAAATATAAAAGTGAATCAGGCACAAACAGACATGAGATGTGAGTTTCATGTGGAGCAGTGGCCGATAGGAGTCAAAGCCCTGCACCCTATTTGGCAACCATGACACTCACTCTGTATTCTTTTCAGCATTTCATCAAGCATTATACATGACTCAATTCTGCTATCGTGGCAAAGGAAGGTCACAGAAACGTTTCTTCCCAGAATAAATATACGTCTGTCAAAGGTTAGATTTCTCTTAGATTTTGAATGTTAGATTAAGCTAATTATCCCTAAAGTTAATGTTTTGTATGTTTCCACTAATGTGCAATTCATGTATAAAACATGTTTACACAAAAATAAATATAAAATATATCAAATATAATGTTATTCATAAAAGTCTTATAAATTTAAATAAAATATTTTGTACCCCTGTGTGTGTGTACATTTATACATAAAAAAGACCTAGTGATTGTTCTAATCTTATAATTTGCTGCATTGCTTCTTTATTACCTATGGATTACAATGTCGAGTTTGTATACACTATATGGACAACAGTACTGGGACATCCGTGCAGAAATCCACCATTATCAAAATAACGTTTACATAGGTTTAAAGTGAAAGATCTCAGTGGCCCTAAATGTTTTGAACCCGTCAGTTATTACATATTGTCTAATATTTTTCATAATGCCATAATTACATTTGTAAGCTTAATGTCATGCTTTTAACAATGGACATGCCCCAAAGCAGTTTTAAAAATGTGTATAAGTTTCAAGAAATCCTTTATAAGTTTATCCCTAATGAGTGAGCCAGTGGTGACAGTCGCAACGGAAAACATCATGTGATGGTATGAGGAAGAAACCTTGAGAGAAACCAGACACAAAAGAGAATCCAATCCTCATATGGGTGACACCAAATGTGCATTCATTATTTCCATCTTTATTAAGGTAATTAACTGTTCACTGATGGGCACTTGAATGCAAACTGTTCATTCAACCTGCAGGCCTACACCGTTGTAGAAGACTGTAGTATTATGTACAATCCAAATCCATTCTCATAGTTGCTCTGTAATTCAATGGATCTTCAGCCTCAGCCATCTACTGCCTTCAAACTCCAGAAAAATGTTGATTTAGAATGATTCAGGCAGCTCCAGAAAAACAGGTACAGGATCACTGATACCCCATGGGATCACTGGTACCTCAGGATTTGAAATGTTGTTTATAAAATAGACCTTCAAAAAAGATGGCGACCCCAATAGGATCCAGAGGCATATAGAGATTGTGCCATCACCACTTGTGTCCCACCTCATGAAGATTTGGTCATTCAAAGAGAAGATGCAGACCCTGTAAAGATCCCGAGCAACCCAGCGCTAGTTGGATCCCACTTCATGAAGATTTCGGACTTTGAACTTTGAGAATAAACAACCTCTTAATCAATACTTAAAATAACATTCTACATATGCTCTTTCTCCATCATTGAACATTTAAAGGCTCTGGCATGAAGGAGTTGGTGTTAAATCTATAATGAGCTCAGATGTTGAGCTAATTTATGATTTGCTCAAGAGTTCCTGGTTACACAAGTCCAACTGACTGTATGACTGTAGAAAGAGCATTACACATCACAGACTCCTTGGTTGGACTCAAAGTTTCTTTATAATATCATCATGGTAAAAGCACTATAGAAATAAAATCTATTGAATAAAATAAATATTGAATTGTATATAATATGTGAAGAAATGTATAAATGGCCCAACATAGCAAAGAATACTTTTATAATAATATTTTTTGACTCATACCAGAGTAATACTTTTTGACTTTAACTTTTTTATTACTTTTGACCTTAATATATATTCTGCACTGGCTGGATGACCCCGAAACCATCTTTGAAATTTCTCTTAACGTTTAGACCTTGCCAGCTGTCATTAACTTCCCGAAATACAATATGCGATTTAAAAAAAAATATGTGAGTCAAAACTACTACAACTTCTGCCTCAGAAAAATTATTTTCCTTTCCACTCCTGGCATTTTCTTTCTTGAAGTTCGCTTTACACGTGCCTGGTAAGCTACAGCGCCCTCCACTAATATTGGTATCCATGGTTAAAATTAGCAAAAAGAGGTTGTGAAATTGTATTTATGCTTCAAATATTGTGGGGGGAAAAAATCACAAAAATCCTCATGGATATCAAATAATCGCAAAAATAAAAAATATATTTTTGTATGCAACGATTATTTCCTTAAGAATCCAAACAAGTTGAGTATATTTAAAGTATATTGCCATTACAATTTTACATTTTGTAATAAACCTGGCTGATTAGGAACAGGAAATTGTACAACCATGACTTTCTTAGGCAATAGTTATCTGACTAGAAGAAAAAACTTTACCTTCTCCTCACTACATTTACTCATAATCATCTGTAAATCGGTATCTGTAAAGATGTGAGGTGACGTAGCATTCAAGGAGATAATCTAAATCTCAAACTAATTCAAATTCACCCATTACCCGCTGATGTATTCCTGTATTGTGACACGAATGCAGCGGATATACTAGCCATTACCATTCAACTAGTTTATATGGTCTGAATGAATAACATTCCACGTTAGGGAAAATGCTAATGTTTTTAGCTAGAATGATGTTGGCAAGTGTGTGACCTTTCCTCTTGTTTTTATGCTTTAAGTTCACTATTAAGGTATTCAGTCCTTTTTCTTTTGTTCGCTCGTCCTCTGCCTGCTGGTGGGCTTCTAATAATCGCCAGAAAAACCTGAAACTCATTACATGATACCTCACCATTCGATGGATGCCACTTATCTCCCTTGAGCATCAAATCATTTTCACACAACACTTTATCAACAACTGAAAATAGCTATATGATAAAATGACACTGTCACAATTTATGAAAAAAAAACAGAAACAAAACAAAAAAGCAAGAACGTGGCATCCAACACCCAAAGCAAAGCAGTAATTGAGTTCTGAATAAATAACCTGTGACATCACTATAGCGAATTAGTGCTGCAGTAAAGAACTTCTTCCTTTAAATGGGGCATTAATGGGGTAATAGGGGGTCTGGGGTGGAGGAAACCGACACAAATATACACAAACTTCTAAAATCTTCCACATCAACAGCCTAAAGATCCATGAATTTACTAACTCAAGAACTTTGATGATGGATTCAGGGTCGAATAGGGTTGCAAAGAGGTGGAAATATTCTGGGAACTTTCCATGGGAACTTCAACTGGGGAACTTACAATTCTTACAACTTAGAACTTAAATTTATGGAAATTGACACAAATTTATAGGAAATAATTACAAATTTACAGAGATTTACTTATTTACTGTGTTATATACAAACATAAATATAAACATTTTGTTTGGTCATAAGCTGGCATGCAAACAAATAGAGGATAAAAAAAGAGATTTTTGGCTTAATTGTTAGTATAATTTCATTGCACAATATATTACACACAGCACAAGTTTTAAACATTAATGTTTGTAATATTAAGGTAATTTACATGAATACTCACTAAGACGGATATTTAACATTATTAATTATATAAATAATAAATAATAATTTAACATTATTTTGTGTACAGGATTCAAGAAACTGCATTCTGGTTGTTATAACAAAAATGATCCTTATTTCTTTTCACTAAATTTAAGGTTCCCTGTTATAGGCTAACCTGCAATTTTGTAAATTCCCAGTTTATTTCCATTATTTCTCGTTAACTTCCATGAAATGTTTCCAGTCTTGAAAATTGTAGGAATTTTGCAACCCTAATTTGGACTGTAATTATTATCAACAGTCCACCACAATGGTTTAGGCCCATCACTGCACACCTTAACAATGGAACTGTAATGAATGGATATTAGCTGCCACCCAGATGAGGATGGGTTCAGTCTTTAGTCTGGGTTCTCTCAAGATTTCTCCCTCATGCCATCTCAGGAAGTTTTTCCTTGCCACACTTATCACTGGCCTGCTCATTAGTGACAAACTTAAAAGTGCTATATAAGTAAAAATTAATTTGATTTCATTGAAATCTCGCAGGGGAAAAATCAGCAGCATGGAAAAAGATTGGCACACAATTTTCCATAAACACTTTATTCCCTAGTCTCAGGACTCATTGTACTTTAGTACTTAGTGTACTGTTGTAACAAATTAACCTCATTCTGAAGAGTATAGGTTGCCTTCAGAGACTGGTTCCTTTCCAATGTTGTCTCAGACACTTCTTTTCCGCCACTAGCTCACTGAGGATCTAAATATACTTTATATAGACAAAAGTATTGGGAAGTCTACTTTTTCCTAGCAATATGTGGGTTTTGTCCCAATCTGTTTGAGGTACAGTTGTTCAGGATGTATTTGGATCTGGTGGCATGAAAATTTCCCCCTTACTTAATGTAGGAGATCCAAAACTCTATAAAGATATGGATGACATTCGTTGAAGTGAATCTTGATTGACCTGCTGTAGATAAATTGGAACTGGAACCCAGGCCTCCTCACCTCACCTATATCAGTACCTGAATTCACTATCTAGCCACAGACTTTTTGTCAGGAATAGCCACGATGTGCTATCTGATAATTGCTACTGTATAATGTGCCAAACTCAAGATTATTAGCATTCCATATGTTGATACGTTATGCTAGCAACCCTAAGTCGATTAAATTCCCAACCAAACCTGACATTACACCAGAGTTTTACGTGCACAGTAGACAAACTAATAAATCGATGATTTGTCCACACCTGTGGAAGTACCTATCATGCACTTAGTAAAGTAAACCTTACTTTGCAACCTCGACTGCGTAGCAGTGTCATGAGCTAGGATGTGCGCGTGCAAGTGTAATAAGCGTACCTGTTCTTTATGACTGCTCCACTCGCCTGCCTGCAAAGAAAATCAGAGAGAAAACATGATGAGAAAATGAGAAGGAAAAAAAATCCTTTGTGCTGCGATTCGAGAAGTCAAAACGTTCAGCAGGAACGTATACAACTCCCTAATTATGGTGCGTTGAAAAACGTTAGTCGCAGCGTTCGAGCGAATTCTATAAGAAAATGCTTGACGACTTTAATGTCACATTTTTGCTAATGGATTTGTCCTTGTACACAAAAGAGTGAGAACGCAGGTAATAAAGGGAACGGGGAGCAAAATCGAACTGAAGCCCTGAACAAATTAGCCAGAGTTTGAGCTTTTTTTTAAGACACACAGAGAGAAGATAATGTGTCCTGTATGTCCTAATTCTCTAAAATATAGTATTTGTATACTCAGAGTGGAGATCCTAAAACAGGGACTTAGAGTGTGTTAATGCCTGCGTGTGCTGTTTTTTTTTTAAAAACAGTTGACCAGTGGTATTAAACCTTGTGATTTAGTTTTTATTTCACTGCTGTAGCAATACAGGGGGAAAAAACCCATAACAAGCTTAAACTACTATCTGGGGTCCAGTTTGCTAAAAGCAATATAGAGTTAACTGCTAGAGAGAGTATTTAAAATGATGGCTCAACGTTTTTTGGTGGTCCCCCCCCTACACAGCTTAAAAGCGTGCCAATATGCTAGGACTGAGTGATATTGGCGAAAATAATCATCGCAACTATTTAGTTCTGTAATGAAATCAGGATTTTTAATCACAACCATTTAGACTTGGGAAATTGCTTTAGCAAATTTGCTTCCAGATCAGCGGAAAAAAAAAGGCCATTTTTTCTGTCTGCTTTGGTGCTTGAGAAAAGCTTGTCAATATCCAAGCAGACCACCACTGAGCTGTTAAATTCTCGAATCTGATTGGTCAGAAGGTGTTGATTTATTTTCTTGAACAGAACATCAGACACTAGTTGTACACCGTATACAGTATATTGTAAGGCTGTTAAAATAATCTGCATTTTTTTTATACCAAACAGGTTGTATTTTAGTGTTTATCACTGCACACATTAACAATGATGAACTGTAATGGATGGACAGTTAGTGGCGCTCTGAGGATGGGATTTTTTGGGGGGGGTTTGTCTGGTTCCTTCTTCCTCATTTTGTATTATGTTATTTATCAACTGCCTCAGGTGGCCCCACAGTGGATATTTATTTCCTGTTTTGGGAGAGGAATGTTGTCCCATTCATGTCTGATATACTGTAGGATTCTAGCTTCTCAACAGTCCTGGGTGTTCTTTGTTGTATTTTTCACTTCATGATGCTCCAATTGTTCTCAAATGAGGAAAGGACTGCAGGCAAGTTAGTTCATCACTCAGACTATTCTACTACGAGGCCATGCAGTTTTATATTTTTATAAAACCCATATTTTATTTATAGTAGAACATTTCCTAGTCCAAACATTTGATATGTTCTACTGTAAAAAAAAAAAAAATGGGTTTATAAGTTTTGTGAAAAATTTTGCTAAGAAACAATTACATTTTATGTTCTATTTTTTCAATATTAAGGTAATAAAGGAATGATGGCATCATAATTCACATTTTGTTTTTTAATTGCGAATAAAAAAACAAAGGAACGGACCATTGTTTGAGAGTGAAAGTGTGCAAGTTCCTATTATTGCATAGTTTATAGCAGCTATAAGGAGTTCACTCACCAACCTTTCTTCCTTCTCTAGTTGAGTTAAAAGGGAAAATCGTTTACCAAGAAAATTGGAGATGTATATAACAATTACACATTATAACAAATGTAATAATATGTTGTATAACTGCTGCCTTTTACTCTCAAATCATAGTGTAAGAGGAATTAAACGCCTCAGGATGTTCTGTAGAACTTTAGATAGTACTCTAGATGGTAACTGTAACTCTGTAACATGGATTATTATTTTCCATGTAACAGCAATCCCACTAGTGTTTTTCATACCTGGACCAAGGAACCCCAAAATGGGTGTTGTTGTAATAATATAAAAATTATAATGATTTGTTTCCACCTTTTAATATACTGCATATTTTGTGTGAGAACATGAAAGGGTGTTTGAGTTTCGCATTCGGGCACATTCTAACTTTTACACAATCAAATATCTAAATATGGCTTCACGGATATTACAGTATATTTGATGGGTTTATATTTATTCATAAGGCAGACGCTTTTATCTAAAGTGACATGTAAGTGAGGCAGAAAACTGTTTATGCAGAGAGCTGTGAAACGAGACGACACTGATACGAGTGGCGCAAGACTGAGTGTCCACCAACTGACAGGAGGCAATTAGACTCACACACACAGACACCCCAATGCCCAAGAGCTGGACTAATACCAGTTTTCAGAAGTGTTACAGTATGAGACACACTCCAGTAACAAAAGTATTAGGTAAATATGGTCCCTTTTTTAAACATTTTATACCCCCTGAGTTGATACTCAATAGACATTTTTGCTTTCACTTGGATCTCGGGATGTCTGGCGGATATCTTATTGTGGATGGCAACGCATCAACTGAACCTTAATCCTGGCAAATTGAACTGCTGTTCATCTCACATGATTTATCCCCATGTCAAGATCTTGTGATCTCTATGAGCAACCTTCGGTCAGTGCGCACGACCTCGTCCTCTAAGGACTGGACTACTGTAACTGTAATGTCACTTCTAAAGAACATTTGAACTCTGATACAGAATGTAGCCTCATAATTTGATTTTAACATTCCTAGGTTCCCCCACACCACCTCCTGCTACAAATCCCAAAACAGGCCAGCACCCCTCAACCTTATCTCACCCTGCAATGCACTACGCTCGATCTATCCTCTACCACTGCATCACTGCTCCCAACATGTCTCATGATACAAGGAAGACATGCTTCAGGACTCTCCTCTGTTCTAGCACTTAGGTGGTGGAATTAACTTTAATGTCCATATAGGTGGTGGAATATACTTCTATTTCCATCTATCTGAATTTTTAGCAGTCTTTAAATGACGTCGAATGGCATAACTCTTCAAGCAGTACCTAAATTAGCATTACTTTTATTTACAAAACTTACTTTCTAACTGATTGTAGTCTGTTTCGTAATGAACCAGCATCAAAATGGATTTATTGATTGAGATGTCAAAGCACTTTTGTGAGTCACTGTGGATGAGAAGGTGTCTGCCAAATGCCATAATGTACAACCCCAGTTCAAAAAGAGTTGTGACTGTCTAAAATGTAAATAAAAACAGAATGATTTGATTAAAAAAATCCCAGAAACCCAAATTTTATTAACAAAAAAAACATCAAATAAGGAAATGTACCATTTTAAGGGAATTTTGAATTTGATGGCCACAACACTTCTTAATAATATTGGAACAGGGCCATGTTTCCCCAATGACTAGCATCTTTTCTTTTAACAACAGTCTGTATACGCCTTGGAACTGAGGAATGTTGTCTGATTTGTGTCTGATACAGGATTCTATCTACTCAAGAGTTCTGGGTCTTCTTTGTTGCATTTTTCATTTCATGATGATTCAAATATTTTTAAATGGAAAATTGTCTGGATTGCAGGAAGGCTAGTTTAGAACTCAGACTTTTCCTATAAGAAGCCATGATGTTGTCCATGTTGTTGTCAAAATTTCCTTATTTTTCCTAAAAAAAATACATTTGATATGTTCTACTGTTAATAAAATATAGATTTATAAAATTTGCAAAGCACTGCATTCTGTTTTTATTTTCATTTTACACAGCATGCCACCTTTTTTGGAAATGGGTTGAAAATGTAGAACAATAAGAATCACCAGATCTTTGCCAGTTGACAAAATCAAAAATTGACATTTTGATATGTAAATGATGCTTTGTATAAGGAAATAAAAACATCTGTGAATTTGCATACTTAATATTAAAAACTAAAGTTTAGTATTTAATTTGGATTTAATTTAATTTAATTTTACACTGAATTTTTTTTTAAGAACAGTATATTTGGAATATCATTTCCTTGTTTCTTTCTTTAAATCAAGAAAGTGCTTTATTAAAATGCCATCTGGAAACTGATAAACCATATGGACAAAAGAATTGGGACATAATTGGATTTTATCCAGTCATGTGTCTACTTCTTCAAACTGTTACCATAAATTTGGAGGCACACAATTGTATAGGATGTCTATGGATTCAGGAGGCTCGAAACGCCAGCTCCATGAAGGTATGTTTTCCATGGGTTGGAGTGGAAGATTCCTGCTATAGAGCTCTGATCTTGACCCTATTAGGGAACGCTGACTGCAGCCTCCTTACCTTCCATCACTATCTGACTTTACTATCCAGTGGAACATCTTCTCAGAAAAGTGGAGAATATTATAATAGCAAATGGAAGTAAATATAAAATGGTATTTTTTTTAAAAGTACATACCAATCTTATGGTCAGATGTCAACAAACTTTCGTCCATACATTGTACTTTTGGTTCTGAATATGGAAATGCAGATTTAAATAAAATTGTTTTACAAATATGATGGTAAATAAAGGAAACTGTCAATATGTGCCCAGGATAACATACTGTATACATTGTAACGGATTGTAAGATTCACCGAAAGTTAACGTTGTGATCGATATTTTTTACATAGTTGCATCGGTAAAAAAAAAAGATTTATATAATTATTATTAGACGCATCTTTTAATTATTTGGAAAGTGACCGATATTCGATATGTAGCTCGATTTCTCGTCGCTAAACCGTTTCTGGAGCGCGTTTGCTCCGCACAGGTGCTGCTACGTGAATATGACGTATCGCGACACTGCGAAAACCGAGGTGTGTTTTAAGAGTCACATAGAATACAGGTAGTATTGATCTTCCATGTATTGCATCATTGACTATGCATGGAGATGCTAATCGATTGGCCTCAGTTTTATTCAGATGCAGAATCAGAATTAGGTTTATTGGCCAAGGAATTTGGACTCGCAAAAACACAGACATAAATAATATACATTGAACTGTAGACAGACAACACAAGACAATACAGACTATACGAGACAATACAGACTATACAAGACAATACAGACTATACGAGACAATACAGACTATACAAGACAATACAGATTAAATAAATCACAATATACAGAGTATATGACAGAGCAGTAATGTACATAAAGTGTAAGAGTGCATAGGAAAAAAGCTTTTCAGTGATGTGGTATAGACGGTTTCCATGAACAGTGCTGCCTTTCAGATAATTTGATGCACCCTAGATTTCAATGATTCTGTTGAATTTGAATTTTTATGTTACTTTATTTCATGTTCTAAATGCGATTTATTTCCGAAACGGTCATTTCTACCTGTAGTGTCTCTCGGCTTCAGAAAACATAAAACAACAGCAGTTTCACCGAAGGACATCTACGGCACATGAACGAAAATGAAAAGTCTGCGAAACATCAAAAGCGTTCATAACTGGTCGTCGCTGCTGATCGATGTTTAAATGAAGTGTTTTGATTATGGATAGCAAGCTTCCAGTCTTATCTCTCAGCCCTTATCGCACACGAAACACAAAAGCCTTTTTCGCGACTATGTGATGTGCAAGTTGAAAGCACACATCCACACGCCAAAACCCCCAAAAATGGAGTGCTAAAGCTCCTCCCTAAGCCGCTCGCTCTTCTCCCCCATCCCAATCTGAATCGAAACCCCATCGCTCCTGCCCTCCTCCATTCCAGCACTCAGAGCGCAATCGGCACAAGTCGGCTCTCAATAATACTTTGACAGCTGTAGAAAATGGCCGCTCTCAGTTTGGATGCTTCTCCGCACAATCTCATTACATTACACCATACCCGTGCGCCCTTGAAAGCTCTTTTCCAGGGGATGATGGAGAACAGTCTAATGGAAAAGCCAGGGTAAAATAGGCCAGGGTAGCGCGAAACAGAAGCAGGACATATCTACAGAATACGTATTCATACGTCTGAGGTAATTTACCTCACGAATTCGGTTTCAGATATGATTCCTTAGATCAGGTCACTCTGAACATTTTAAGGCTGCTGGGAAAGCGAGGCGGGGCTGATTTGCTGAATGAGGAAAAAAAAAAACTACAGGAAAAAACCACACCTTTAACGTAACCTTTAACCCAATCTCGTGATCTTACATTCAGGGTATATATGTGAAGTGATCTGCATATGAATTGCTGTAAATGATCCGGTTGGGAAAACGCTAGTGTGTTAAATATACAGACTCGGTTCTAAAATTAGCGGGAGTGTATTTAAGGGAGAGGTTATGGAAAGGCGATTCATTTTTCGATGTATATTCCCCTTACACTCTGGATAGACTTCTTCTGGATCATGATACCATCAGCACTCGATTACAGCATGAGTAATAGGCAATTTATATGCTAGTTTTTTTTTTAGGTGTGAGAAGAAAACTGGGAATCTGGAGGAAAAAGACAGCAAGGCTACTATACACTATTAAAGTTTAAATCCTAGACCTTCAACAGTACAACATACAATTAACTATATTATTATTATTCTTCAGCCTGATCGTCATCTCACATCTGAATGCGAACTTTCAAACAATGTACACAAATGTTACTAAGCCCCACACGTCAGGACAAAACAAGGATAAACAAAGGGAGGTTCTGAAAAATTCAACATGAAGCAAAATAAGGGGTGGAGTTTGGCTAAAATCAGAAGTTGGTGGTCAAATATTCAGGAGCATCAAAACTGAGGTCTTACAAGGCCTGGACCGTCTACACACCACACACACATACACACTGAGAGACACACAGAGAAAGAAAGATGCCCACACTACCAGTCTCATCAACTTGAATACATCTCTGCTATTGAAGAGGACAGGTGATAGTGCAGCGGAAGATGAACAATGATACAAGGCTCTAATAAACTGTCTGACGCCAAACACCTCACCAGCAATTAGTCTCAATTAACATGTTTTTTTTGTGTTTTTTTTTCTCTTCCTAATAGAATTCGAGGGCTCCCTCTAGAGGTGATGAATCACTGGAAGAGACAATTCTTCACTCTGATGAACAGTGCTGATCGCAAAAGGACAATAAAAAAATTAAAATAAATAAATAAAAACAGCTATGAGATATATATCAGTTAACAATAAGACCGGGATATAATTATTCATAAAAATGGCCATAATGTGATCGAAATATCTGCGTAAATGGAGTCATGGTGAGACATACTGTACAGGCAGAACAAAACAGAGGTCATACAAAACTGAAAAAATGATAATAATAATAATTAATAATAATAATAATAATAATAATAATAATAATAATAATAATAATACACTTCCAGGACTTCCCATGTTCATCACGTTTCTGCTGCAATGGTATTTTCAGTGCTCATGTTGTTTTATTCATTCATTCAATTTGTCATTCATTTATTTATCATCAGTAACCCATTAGGGTCACGATGGATTTGGAGCATATTCAGGCAACCCTGTGTATGTGGTGTGTCAATCACACTCGTTTCTGGGGGCAATTTAGTATGGTCATTCCACCCACCGCCATGTTTTCGGAATAACGATACCTGAGAAATATTCAGTATTAAACAGTAATACAAACAAATATATGCTGACGCTAGTAGCATAACAGTGTGTACACACGTGTACCGAATGCAACCCTTTTTACATGCGGAACATAGTTCCGGCGGACTGCAAGTTTGTTTAGTCTCCACCTCTCACTTTGAGCGCAGTGTCACTGTTTTGTTGTTATTATTAGGGCTGCCAAATGCTATTTTTCATGCAGCGCCTATTTCTGTTTGACCCTTTTTATTTAAAACAGTAATAAATAAATATAAAACCAATACAGAAATCTAATATATGGCCAAATATGAACATATATACATACATACATACATACATACATACATACATATATATGTACATTATATATGTAAACATTTATGAACATATTTGTAGTTCTATTGGTTGCTTGAGACAAATATTTACGTTTACATTTACATTTGCAGCATTTGGCAGATGTCCAGACCGACGCACAAAAGAGCTTTGAGTCTCTAGCAATGAATAAATCTACACTGGTACGATAGATTACAAACAATGTAAATCAGATTATAACTCTTGATTTTTACAAAGCAAACTTGGAAAGTGCTAATTTAAGTGTTTCAGGAAGAGGTCGCATAAAAATAGCCAGGGACTCCGCTGTTTGGACCTCTAGACGAAGTTCATTTCACCACTTCGGTGCCAGAACAGAGAAGAGCCTTGTAGTGTATAATATATATATATTATATATTATATATAATATATAATAAATTATATGTACGAACGTGAAAACCATGTTTTTTAAACTTACTTTGTAATATTTCCATATATATGTAAAAAACATATACTTTTAAATATTGTGTAACAGCATTCATGATATATTAAATTACAACATAATATATGAGATCCCTAATTTTGTGTTATGGAATTTGTTACTATGTGAAACTTGTGTCACGTAGATGTTCATGTAGAATTTACGCATTATGACTATTTAACATTAATACACTCCTTGTGTTGTGCTTATCTGCATCTCTGCTGTTGGATGTGGATCCGCCAAATGCATACATGTAAATGCACTGGAATGAAATTCAGGCTCTTCTTTGAATAGAAGCAAACAATCCAAATACGATATATTTAAAATGCTATAAAATAACTATTATTGTTTCAAAACAATGTGATAGATCCAACCTGATCAAATTACTTTCATTATTACCTGATTTGATGCAGTATATATATATATATATATATATATATATATATATATATATATATATATATATATATATATATATATATACAGTTTTATATATATATATATATATATATATAAAATACTGCCTCAGCAAGATTTGGATAAAAAAATGTGGAGATTTTATAAGATATTTTCTATTTTTAAAAATCAACTATTTTTATATTTCAATCAATCTTGATTTAATAAATATCTTAATTTTGACGTGACTGCAGTTATTGGTAGATTAACTATTTCCCGCCTTCTATAAAAACTATATATATATATATATATATATATATATATATATATATATATATATATATTACTGTTTCAGAAACCTCATCATTCCACATTTCTGCGTTTCTACCTTCTTTTTACTCCAGTTTGAGACTTTCACTCAATTACTGTGTTTTTTTTTTTTTTTTCCTTAAACTTAACTTTACTTGTGTAATTTCTTTGTTAAAAGGGTTGTTGTCTCCTTTTTCTCTCTTTTTAAAATTTATTTTAGATATGTGGAGTTTCGACTCCAGTTTGGGACACAATCACTCCAATCTAGTGTTTCAAGTTCCAGATCAGGAGAAAATTTACTTTCAAAATGTGAAAATAATGTTTAATGTTGCAATGTTACAGTTTACAGTGCAACGTTAATAAGAAACGAAAAACAATTTTATGTTTTGCATATCCGACTTTTACCCCCTGACTGTACCAAAATTTACCCGAACCATAACTTGAAATTGGAAAGACTGGTGCTTACTCATCTCTGACCTCTGGTGAGTCCATCAATGGATCCACTTCAGTTTGCCTACCAACCTGGCATTGGAGTGGAAGACGCTATCATCTTCCTCCTAAATCGGGCTGGAAAAGGCCGGGAGCACAGTAAGAGTCATGTTTTCTGACTGTTCTAGTGCTTTTAACAGCATCCAACCTGCGCTCCTGAGGGATAAGATGGTGTACATGGGAGTGGACCATCATCTGTCTAACTGGATATTGGACTACCTCACAGATCGACCACAATATGTGAGTCTGGCATGATTGTCTGCAACACTGGAGCCCCTCAGGGAACGGTTCTAGCCCCATTCCTCTTCACCGTCTACACTGCAGACTTCATGTTCAGCTCAGCAACCTGTCACCTGCAGAAGTTCTCTGATGACCCTGCCATCGTCGGTCTGATCACAGATAATGAGTACAGAGGGCTGATCCAGAACTTTGTGTGATTGGTGCCAACGGAGCTGCCTCCAGATAAATGCTGGGAAAACAAATAATCTATTACCAATGAACATTCAGGGGAAGGACATTGTGAGAGTGGACTCTTACAAATACCTGGGTGTTCATCTGAACAGCAAACTGGACTGGACAGATAATACTGAGGCAATTTATAAGAAAGGACAGAGCAGACTCTTTCTGCTGAGGAGACTAAGGTCTTTTGGAGTGCAGGGAGAGATACTGAAGACCTTTTTTGACTCTGTGGTGGCCTCAGCCATATTCTATTGTGGTGCACCAGCATCTCTACTGCAGACAGTAAGAGGCTGGACAAGTTGATCAGGAAGGCCAGCTCAGTCCTAGGGATTCCCCTGGACACTGTATAGGAGGTGGGAGAAAGGAGGATGGTAGCTAAACTATCATCATTGCTGGAGAACAACTCTCACCCCCTGTATGGAAGAGTTTCATCTCTGAGCAGCTTCTTCAGTGACAGACTGTTACATCCTAAGTGTCTGAAGGAGAGACACTGATGGTCTTTTTTCCCTGATGCTATTTGACTTTACAATCAGAGCTGCTCCTAGTGAACCAGTCACCAAAATACACACTGTTATTGTGTTTAACTGTGCAATAAAATTTTTTATGCAATAAATGTGCAATAATAATTTACATATGTTTGATAGTGTTTCCTATTCGTGGATTTTCTTCTTTTGTATTTATACATTGTGTTGTATATACTGTATTATGTTTCTACAATTTGTTATATATATTTGCACATTTTTTTTTCTTTGCTGCTGTAACACAGAAATTTCCCCACTGTGGGACAAATAAAGATATATCTTATCTTAAAAAACAGAGGTACGCACCGAACCATGAATTTTGTGTACCGTTACACCCCTAGCTAATACTGATTTATTTTATTCTAAAGCAAGTTATTAGCACCATAACCCATGTTTTAAACACAAACACTTCATGTATTTCACCTGCTTTGGGAATCTCCTGATTCGTTTCTGCTGCGTTTTTCTGCACTATAGTTCACATTGCCTTGGGTGGGTCAGTGGGGTGTCGGTGGTGGTGGTGGTGATGGGGGGGTGGTTGGAAGGATGGCATACAGGACTACTCTTCCATTGTCAGTTTGATTTGTTACCTACATAACCATGCAGTAAAATGGTTTAAACATAAAATGGTGTAAAAAATAAAAAGGAATACAACTGTACAAAAGTAGAATTTGCAATAAGAATAGAAACATTATTATAAAACTAGAAATCTACTGATGCAGATATGCACCTGTGTGATTTCATGTATGTAGAAGAGCATGCTTTCATACAGCGCTTTTCCCTAATGCGACGTTGCACGAGAAGCAGTTCGCGAGGAAGAACAATGATGTACTGGGTCATTTCGAGCCAATAGAAGGATATTAACACTGTAGCTGCACTTCACTGTCCTTGTAAGCTCCTTATTTTCCGGATTTTCACTTGAAGAGTGCAAAAAAACTTCATAGAGTCTGTGGCACTCACCACTCAATATGCATTTAAATATTTAATGTTTCGTTCTATAAAGAGGTTCGGCATTCGAGTACGAATTTCACTGCTCGACTGTAAAACCTGACCGGATTAAAACCGCCCGTTCACTAAAATCCGCAGCCGGCGATGGCAACCCCGAGTGAGTGTGTTCAGTCTAGCTGCGGTTTTAGTAAATGCTGATGGCCTCCTGAGCTTTTCTATAACACTGCTAGCAGTCAGAAGGGCACACTGCACCCCCATCCCCCATCTATAACTGGAGACTGCCCTTTGCAATTCTCATACACTCCCTCTATTCTTCGCCCATCACCTCTACCCCTCCCTCTCATTGGATCCCCAGCCAAATCAGCTCATTTCATTTCTTTTCCATTTCTCTCTTCTTTTTTTTTCCAATGCAGTGAGCGCACCTCTATGGATTTCATATTAATATAATACTGTCTATAGTGCTGTGTATAGTATTTCGGAAGCCTTTCGGTCCCCACTAAGATATTAAAGCATGCCCACACACACACACACACACACACACACACACACACACACACACACACACACACACAGTGCATAGAGCTTCCATCCTTCAATTCTTCTATCCAAGTCTTCTTCAGTCGCTATTATATCATCAGTGTAGACTATATTAAAAAAGCAAACGTGTACACAACACAACACAATGTACACTTGTGCACTTGCGTACAGGATTTGCGGAATTTGTATTCCTGGAAAAAAAGGTTTTTCGCCTCCAGCTTTCTCATTAAGGACATCGATCTGCGGCACGATTTCCTTAAAGCCGCTCCGTGACAGCGTCGTTTGTTAATTGCGCTATAAAATTTACATTAAAAAAAAAAATAATAATGGCGGCTGGTTGTTTTTAGACGGCGATCAGAATGCCTGCCCGTTTTAAAGCCGATATGAAAAAAACAAAAACAAAAGAAAAACACGTGCGTATACCGTATTAGTACCGTATTATTGAAGCTATGAACCCGAAACTGTTCAGTTATTACCTTTTATTTGTTTTCTTTTTATAAAGAATTTACAAATTTTGGGATACATTTTAAAAAACTCTGGAACACTATATAACTGTTGATTATACATCAGGGTGCCAAAACTTTGAGATCTTGTTCTCTACGCTACAGCAGGCTGAACGTGCAAAAACATGAATATGCGTGAATATGGACTTGAGAGAGAAAAAGGGGTGGGAGATTATTGGACATCAAATGCTCATTGTTGATTGGCTACAGACAGGCAACAGAACAGACAACACAGGACTGAATTACACATTACAGACAAAAGTTTGTGAACACTTCACTCTTCTGGGAAGATGTTCCACACACACTCATTTTGGAGTGAGTTTGTAGAGGTTTGTGCTCATTTAAAACTCCCTTAGCTCCAACTCCCAATGTCCATATACTTTGAGACTTGCAACACATCAGACATCTTGGAAAACTTTTTTTTTAAGCTTTCTTGAAAAATATCATGTGGTGTACGAAGCCAGTTTAACAAATAGGGTGGTAGAAAACAGTCGGTCTGCCTAAATGTGCTAAAACCTCACTAGCTAAGTGCGATTTTGAGTTTGTGATTAGATACCAGCTGTCAGAACATCCTGCCTTCCACATCGAAATCAAATTCTTTAAAGGGTTGTGCTTTATGACAACATAATTTCGATATTGTGATAAACGACAGGCGCATGCATGTTAGTATTGTAGTACGGCGATATACGTAGTTTTAATACACTTTTATGTTTTGTTAGAACAATTACAAACCCTGTTCACAAATTTCACTTATTCATTTAACTGGATTTTCTTTTTATTATTACCAATTGGATTCTTTACACTAGTTTTACATATTTTTTAAATAAACAATATCTCACAAAAGTAAGTACACCCCTCACATTTCTGCTCCCATTTTAGTATATCTTCTCAAGGGACAATACTAAGTATTAGTAGTCAAGTCAAGTTTATTTATATAGACTTCACAACAGACTTTGTCTCAAAGCAGCTTTACAGAAATCAACAGTCAAGGTGAATGGTGTGTATTTATCCCTGATGAGCAGCCATGGCGACTGTGGCAAGGAAAAACTCCCTTAGATGTTATGAGGAAGAAACCTTGAGAGGAACCAGACTCAAAAGGGGAACCCATCCTAGTCAACATACAGCCATTATTGTCAAAATATCTGGCAACAAAAATGAGTACACACTAAGTGAATACAGCTGTTTGTCATGTTACCATGCAAAGTCCTATTCGTCATGTTCATGTTTTTGTCTGCTTGACAGGACCATACAAATTTATGTATCTTGTTTTAGAGCAGTTAAAATTTGCTGCTTTGAGAACAATTCTCTGGATGTTCAACATGGACCTCATGGTAAAGACTCACTAAGGTTTTGAGAATCTCCACAAAGATGGCCGAGGCTGTAAGAAGATTGGTTACACTGTGAAACTGAGTTACACTACAGTGGCTGGGGTCATACAGAGGTTTCCCAAGATGGGTTCCACTCAGAACAGACCTCGCAAGGGTCCATCAAAGAAGTTGATCCTTGTGCTGTGTGTCAGGTGCAGAAGATGGTTTAAAAAAACTTACACATGAGTGCTGCCAGCATTGCTTTAGAGGCTGCAAAAGCAGAGGATCCGCTTGTTAGTGCTCACACCATACGCCACACACTGTAACAAATCGGTTTGCAGGCCGTCGTCCCAGAAGGAGCTCACAAGAAAGCCTGCAAACAGTTTACTGAAGACGACCCGTCCAAGAGCATGAATTACTGGATCCAAGTCCTTTGGTCTGATGAGACTAAGATAAACCTGTTTGGCTTAGATGGTGTCCAGCATGTGTGGTGACACCCTGGTGAGGAGCACCAAAAAAATTGTGTCTTGTCTACTGACAAGCGTGGTAGTGGTGGCACAATGGTCTGGGGCTGCATGAGTGCTGCTGGTGCTGCGGTTCATTGAGGGAAATGGTTTAAACATGTACTGTGACATTCTGAAGCAGAACATGATGCGCTCCTTTTAGAAACTGGGTCGAATGGCAGTTTTCCAACATGATTAACGTCCCAAAACACGCCGCCAAGATGACAACTGCCTTGCTGAGGTAGCTAAAGGTGAAGGTAATGGAGTGGCCAAGTATATCTCCAGACCAGAACTTTATTAAGCACCTGTGGGGATCCTCAAGTGGAAGGTGGAGAAGCGCCATGTGTCTAACATCCAGCAGCTGAGTGATGTCATTATGGAGGAGTGGAAGAGGATCCCAGCAACAACCTGTACAGCTCCGGTGAATTCCATGCCCAGGAGGATTAGGGCAGTGCTACATAACAATGGTGCTCACACAACATACTGACACTTTGGACACAGTTTTGACATGTTTACTTAGGGTGTACTCACTTTTGTCGCCAGTTTTTGAGCCAGTAATGGCTGTATGTTGAGTTATGTTTAGAGGACAGTAAATCTGTACTGCTATACAAGCTGCACATTGACTCCTCTAAAATATATCCAGGTTTAATTTCTATAGTATTGTCCCTTAAGAAAATTACCCTAAAATAGTAGCTGAAATGTGAGGGGTGTACTTACTTTTTATATACAAAAGTATTGGGACACCTGACCTTTCCAGCTATATGTGGTTCTTTCCCAAACTGTTACACACAATTGTACAGGATGTACCTCTGAATGATGAATGCTAAACTGCTTCAGCAAAACAATGCTCCTGTGCACAAATGCCAGCTCCATGAAGATATGGTTTACATTAGTTGGAGTGGAAGATCTTAAATGGCCTGCTATAGAGCTTTGACCTCCACCCTATTGAATACGTTTGAAATGAATTGGAATGCTGACGGCACCCGGGGCTCCTCACCTCACCCACCTGATTTTACCAACACAATAGTGGCTGAGAGAACAAAACATGACAAAAACACTCCAAAATGTAGTGGAACATCTTCTCAGAAGAGTGAACAACAAATGGGGACAATATGTTGAATGGGATTTTCGAAAATCACATAATAATCTTATCCTCAGATGTCTACAAACCTTTGTCCTTGCTTACCAGCCAGAGCAGAATTAATGTGTCTGATCAAACAATTGTCTTCATGGTGGCTTGTTGAACAAGTGGAAATGTGGACGGAGTACAAATGGGTTTAACAACCATTTCAGCTGTCATCACACAGTGAGGTTATACTGTAATTATATTCATTGTCTGCTATACCCTGGTTCTCAAAGTGGGGTCCAGGCCACCTCAGAGGTCCATATAGAATAGGCAAGGGGTCTGTAATTGGTTTCTATTTGTTACAGTAAGTAATACATACTAAAGCTTCTTGTAATAAGCATCCAAAGGATCTATTGGCAATTTTATTGGAAAAAATGAATAATTCCAGAATAAAAATACTTAACAGCACCAATAAATTGCTTAACACAACATTAACGCTTTAAACTGAGGCAAAGTTTCAGAACTATACTACTATACTTATATACTACTATACTATATCTTGAGTTTTAGCATGTCCCATCAGCCTTCAGATCATTTTGCTCCTCAGGCCGGCATTCAGGCCGCTTTCCTCATGTCTTTGTTTCATTCTGGCAAATCTCAGTCTTTCCCCAGCCATTTCTGGCCTCTTTTAGAAGGCCATGCTTACTGATCCCCCGTGAAAATGGCTGGTGGGACTGCTTCGTCAGAGGCGAGATGAATATTTCTTCCTTCGGCACTTTAATAATGAAGGCCTGGGGAGAGGGTCCATCCACCTAATAACAGCCAAAGTGGAGAAGCCATAAATCTTCGAATGGACCTGCACACGGTGCTCTGCATTGCTGTACAGCTCTGATTCAGACTAATACACGTACACACACCATACCTCGCTGTAACACACACGATCAGTTCACCATGATAGTGAAAATATGCCGTGCAAGTACATAATGAGGAGCATATTGTTTTGAGGCTGCTGCTGAACGAACAGGAGCAGCTGTTAAATTGCGCTGAATAAATATATTTACTGTATTTTTTTATTTTATATATATATATATATATATATAAAATATATCAACGCCTTGGGTGGTTCCATGAAATTCCAGAGTAAGAACGGGAGCTTTGAGGATGGATTTGGACTGTAGTTAATGTCAACAGTCTGCTACATTGACTCAGGACTACAATTTGTTTCTGATCACCATCACTGTACCCCGCAACATCGTTTATCTGTAATAAATGGACAGTCGGTGCAACCCAGATGAGGATGGTTTCCCTCTTGAGTCTGGTTCCTCTCAAGGTTTCTTCCTTATGCCGTCTCGGGGAGTTTTTCCTCACCACATTTGCCATGGGCTGCTCATCAGGGACAAACTTACACTTATAAAGAACATATTCACTTTTAATCACCACATTATCTGTGTAAAGCTGCTTTGAGACAATGTTTATTGGTAAAAGCGCAATACAAATAAAAATGAATTGAATTGAATAGATGTAGATGCATGTAAAAAAAAGTCCACAGAAATTAGATCATTATGTTATACACGTCTGCACGTGCATCTTTTTTGGTATGTCTTACCATGGATTCTTTTAGACATTTAAAAACAGAAATTTTAGGCATTGGTATTAGGCTGAGGCTGATTTCTTTCTAGACCAGAGTGTAGGTGCATCGATCTATTAGAGGCACTCCAGTGATGAAACAGATTTGATCTCCATTTGTGCTGATCATTTCCAGCCCGATTTGCTGATGGGTGACATGTAGTAAATGCTGGATTCTTTATACTTCTACATGTTTTTTGCTGCTGGAGGAGACATTGTCCAGTCAAAATCCAAATAATGCAAAATTACAAAAAGGTTTGTGTCTGGAAGCGGAATCGCTTCCCATACATTTTTTACATTTACATTTGGCACACACAACTATGCCAGGTTCGGGGCCTTGCTCAGGGGCCCTGATGTGGCAGTTTGGAGTGGTCAGGATTTGAAATCATGACCTTTCGGATCCAAAGTCCAATGTCTTAAGCACTTAGCTAATACCTTCCCTCTAAACCGAGGAACCATTATTTTCACCCTTGTGATATGTGATGCATCTCTAACAAATCATTAAGTAGCTACTGATTAATATTAGATATTCGATTTGGTTGGATCAGGTTTCAAACATACCCACCGAGTTACACTGGACCACCATGAATTCCAACATGACGTTTCTCCCCTCCCTCTGTACCTTAGCATCCAGTGAATGTTGTGCCCCCGTACCCTTTACACGATCCTTTTTAAGAGAATCGGCAACTTTCAGCAACACATCCGCTGCCGTCGAGGAACTCAAGTCGCCAGCGTGTGTGGCCTACTGACGAGGAAGGTTCTCCACGAGGTACCTTTAACACCGGCGCAATGAATGACAGCCAGATAGGTAGGTAGCTTTAGAGAAATAGGTCATCGAGCTAAAAATACATCCCCCCGCACTTTCTTTCTATCTCGCTTCGTTCTGAAGACAAAGAATATCAGACTGGAAATGAAAACGACTGATGGATTGGACGGCCCATCAGCATCTCCAGATGAGGTTACACAAACAAATAAGGGAAGGGAGGGGGAAGGGATAAATGAAAAGGACGGGTAACGGGCTAGAGAGCACTTGATGCCCTTTCACGGAGTTGCAGAATATAGAAATCCTATTCATCATATCACTGATGCAAAGGCAGAAGAACTCTTAGAGTCAACTGCTTCAGATAAAATGATGTGAGTCGGGGGGTATAACGGAAGCCAGGACCCTTTAGGAAAATATACTGCTACAACAAAGAAGGAAACAGATTAAGGACAGCAATCGAGTGCAAAGTCCCTATGAAATGCTGCCAATTTTTGGGGGAGACGCGTGTTAACGCATCATCGGACAACCACTCAGGAACCGGTTCATCTCGTTGTTTGGAAACAACCAGATCTATTATACTAACTGGACCCTTTTCAAGAAAGGAAGGGCAAATTTTTTGACCCGATCACCCAAGGGCTGATTTTAAACAAGTATGCGAGAGTCAGCCATGAAACAGCACCCCCTGGAGCAAGGAAGGTTATGGGACTTGCTCACGCGCCCACTAGTGGTGGCTTGGTGAAACTTGGGCTTCAACATCCAACCTTCATTAACACAAGCCTTCATTGGTTTCTTATTTAAAATAAATAGTCTGCATTTCCAGTAAATAAACAGGAGATGATCATTTATAAAGTCTAAAGTTATAGATCTTTTAGTAACCTAGAGTTTATAAGCAGGTTGAATCTGGATTTTAGTCTGGACCCCTTCCCAGATGTAGTCTCGCCCCTTGCTCTTATAATAAGCTTCGCTCTTCTGGGAAAGCTTTCCAC
Source organism: Silurus meridionalis (assembly GCF_014805685.1). Lineage (NCBI taxonomy): Eukaryota > Metazoa > Chordata > Actinopteri > Siluriformes > Siluridae > Silurus > Silurus meridionalis. The sequence continues at coordinate 4,085,120 of NC_060895.1, read as the reverse complement.
TCGATTTTAGAGCATGGCTGACAGGATTAGTGTTTATTCAGTAAAAAGAGTGTCAGTTAAAACAGGTACTAAGGTCAGGTGAGGACGTTCGGGGCTGAGTCGATGTTGAGCCCGATCTAAATGCACTGAAAATGTCTTAATAGAGGCGATTTTGTGGAACATTGTGATGATGAAACAATTTTGACTTCTAAGTTCTTGGTTCTCCAAAGACATTCTGGACAATTGTGGTGTCCAACTTTGTGGAGAACATATAAGGAAGAAGCACGTTAGTGTCCTGGTCATCGTCAACCAAAACACTGTACACATTGAATAAGGTGCTGATGGTGCACCGTTGAGGTTTCCATTCCAACAACAAAAAAGGTGACGAGAAAGGATTATTTTAGAGCCTGGATCATATCAAAAGTACATGAGTGTTAACAACATAGTGGAATCCCAGTACCAGCTGTAGCAGGATCCCAGGTTTTGTCCCAGTACTTTTGCTCCTATGGGAAAAGTGCTTCAAAAATATACAACACACCAAGACATGACTTGATGCTGAGGTACTGCCATTGTTTATCCCAGGACATGAACATTACAAATCAAACATTTCCGACCACCTGACCTTCATCAGAATTAGAATCAGAGTCAGAAGATCCCACATACACAATTTTCGCTTCACTCGAACTGGAGATCCAAACCAGTTTCAGCAGGACGATGTCTCCGAACACAAAAACGAGCTCTATAAAGACAAGCGTCCATCACCGAGCCTTGACTTCAAACCCCAATGGAACATCTATCATCAGGAAATCTACTAAAAAACCTTCTGAGATGTGTGGAACTTACTGGAAACTGGGAATAACTAATATGGATGTTCCAATCAGGTGTATCAGCGAACCTTACGGACATGGAATTTTTTTATTCTTTACAGAAAAACAAATAGGTTCCTCGAAATGTTCTTCAGTCTCTGGACAGATAGAAAGATCTCACAAAAGCGTGCAGGCTGAATGAAAAGAATGACACTCTTTCTCTCTCTCTCTCTCTCT